>NW_027104543.1:150141-155184 GCF_902728285.1 Clytia hemisphaerica
TTTCACTTTCTCTTACTATGGTATAGTTATTACAACTGGGCTGTGGCTGGACCATACCTTGTTTCATATATGGCTTATGATAAAACTTTACAACCGGTGAGATATTTAGAATCTTTTTTTTGTCCAGCTCTTGCCCACCATGTCTTCAATAGGGTAATTCTTAGGAGAGTTGAATTCGAAGTCGTCGACAACACAGTATCGTTCGATATCAAAAATAAAAGGTGTCCTTTCTGACATAAAAAGTGATCCAATTTAATTATATTATAATAAAATGTTTCGCCTGTAAAACAGTGTTCCCATCTATGGAGGGAAATACAAAAACATTATTTCATTCTTTTCAATTTCTTTTTGGTTCACATGGCAATAATCCTTATTCACAAAACCTGGTTATAAGACAGGCAAAAACCTACACCTTATTAAACGAAAATAAGTAGACATGTAACACGAATTAAGAAATTTGGTGTTCATTAAAACCCCTTTAATTAAAACCAGCCGTAGTGTCCTTGAAAATGCAAATAAAGTTCGTGTTAATTCTTTGCGTGTTAACTTCAAGGCTGTTAATTTATGCGTCTACTAATTTTCGTGTAACAACCTATATCTTATTGGTGCTACTTAACTTATTGTTCTTTCTTTTCTTCTTTTTGTCATATCAGGACTCGTTAAAAATGTTGAAACAACGACATATGCCGAGGAAAAGACGTGGTTGGTTCCAATGGAGAACACCCCAAGAACAGGTCGGGCTTTAATTTTTCATCAATTTTTTTAAATCTGAAAACGATGCTGCTAACCTATGCAGATCGCCAGAGCTTCTTGCATAGTAGCCAGGATTTGCTCTGAAACTAATGATTCAGAGTCGCTTTACAATTAATATAACCAGGATATCTTGTCAAGTGAAAACCAATTTTCTCTGTCTTTGTGAGAATGTAGAAAATATAGCTTGGTCAGAAAAAATATTTCAGCCAACTGGCCTTTTTCAAAAAAAAAAAAAAAAGAATTATGTAAAGGCCGGTCTCCACTTGCGCGCGCTGCGAACGATCGCACCTTTTGGCTTCAATCTTTTTTGCTTGGAAAAAGATTACGTCATAAAAATGTAGCGCGCGCTCGAAAAAAAAAAGTTGAACACATTTCAACTTTTTTCAACCGTTACGTCAGATCGCGCCAATGGAGTTGCTTCATTTTTCTTTCGACCAATAGCGTGGAAACTTTGCTCGAAAAAGTGTGATTGAAGCGCGTGCAAGTGGAGGCCGGCCTTAAATGTTTATATTCTATCTCTATACACACAAGGAAAAAAATTCAAAAAATAAAGATGATTATATTATTATATTATATAAACAAATCGCCTTTAATGTTAATTTTTCTATAACTACGCAGGAATCATCAGAAGATGAAATCCACATCAAAATTTTGAAAGAAGATCAATCGATGGATAAACTCTCTGAAGCTGACGTTGAAGCAGATTTAGATTCAAACCAAGGTTTTCATCAACCAACTCTTTCCATACTGTACTGACAAAGAGAATTTCACTGCTTTGACATCTTCTCGTCTGTACCCTTTTTGACGGAGTCACCGTGCTATGTGGGGTCTCCTTTACTGCGAATGTCTCCTTGACTCGAAAAAGTTTTACGATCCCTTAAGTTAACAACTCCATAACTCGAATTTTCTTTTTACTCCTCCCTTTGTGTTTCCCGTGCATTTCCGAGTTATAGAATTATATACTTGATAATTTTTACAGGTGGTGGCTCGGACACTCAAGTCTTGCTTTCGGACGACGAAAACCAAGCTGAATACAAGAAAACGTTGCGCCTGACATCAAGTCAGTGGGAATCTTTGAAATTAAAACCTGGTAAAAATACAGTGACTTTTACCGTTACTACTCGGTACCAGGTGAGCTTTGTAAATCAATGGAAACCATATTTTAAAGCTGTTCTTCAAAGAATACACCTTTTTTATAAAAACATCCAATTTTTTGAAGCCTTTGGGTGTTCTTAACTTTTTATTTTTTAGCCTAAAAATGTTCTTAACACGTTCTTATTTTCACTATTTTTTGAGCAATTTTGTCCATTTTCCCAAGAAATTGGGTGTTTTAGAGTTCACAAGGCCTCAAAATGTTCTTAACTTGCTCTAAACATTTTGGCCATCGAAGCCTTATGTTCTCATAGTTTGTTCTTATAAAAAACGTGTACATTTCTCTGTTCCAATCATTTGTTTTGAAGAACGAACTTATTCTTTCCAGTGGACACCCAGCTTAATGTTTTTTTTTGAATGTATAGAACACTTGAAATTTGTTGAAAAAGAGGAATACTCAACATTTTTGTCTTACAATATAGGGCAAGGCTGAAGCGAAAGCTCGTATCTTTCTGTGGTCACACGAGAACAAGGTCGTCATTTCGGACATTGACGGNTTTTTCTCACTTTCAGAAAAACAGTTTTGATTTTGTGATGCGCTCCAAACCTATGGAACGCTTTATGCCTGAAGATGTGAAGAGTTGGCAATATAAAGCCTGGGCACTAGTCGAATCATCGCAATGGGAAATCTTGATCAGTGTTTTGATTGCTCTGAATACCGTTGTCCTTATGATGGAGGTTTGTGTCTATACCTAGCTTTAACATAACGTTCATCTAACGTTATATGGACGATAGATGAACATGATTTGTCAGCCTGTTACTTCTTGAAATATAGGACATTATTAAACTCCGGAAAAAGTAGGCATTAGTCTTTAAATTTTCGCTCTACTGTTATAATTGAAAAGTGATAAATTTCTACTGTGGATATACGAGACCGTAAATCTTTTGGGTATTGTTTGATTCTCATTAGAATCTTTGCTCTTCCTTTGTTTCAGTTTGCTGATCAACCTGATTGGTATAGCAATATTTTGGGAATGATTGGTGATGTCTTCACCTTCGTTTTCACCTTTGAATTCGCTCTCAAGATGTTCGCTCTGGGATGTGTAAGTTTGAACGGTTTTTATCCCTAAATAGTACTTTCACTCTATACTAATTATATTGCTTGAAGACTCAAACACCGTGATTTGTCTGGAAACACGGAATTTATCTATTTCGAGGTAAATTTTGTTTGTTCAGGGGGAGTTTAGCCTAAGAATTTGAACAATTCTAACTAATATTTGATTATTTGCCCTCACTAAATTTCTTGATTATCTTCTTTCAGAACTATTTCAAAGACTTTTGGAACAATTTCGACATGTTCATTGTATTGGGTAGTATATTGGATTTTATGATCAAGAAAATTTTAGTAAGTTCTTAAGTCGGTGTTTTTTACACTTTTGGCGAAAACGTGACATTAAATTTTCTAAAAAACGTTTTTTTCTGAATAATATAAGTTTCAACAAGGATTTTGGGATGAAATCTTCCAAAAAGGTGGAGCACACGAGCTTAGAGCTTTGGTTTTGGTCCCAGGAGCGAAGAAGGATTCAATATTCCAAAATATTAGATTTTATGAACTTTGGAATTATGAGAGTTACGTGGCTCTTGGATTTATTCTGATGGTCTCAACATGTACACACGATCTCCATATTTTATGAAGCAATGATGAAGAGCACTTTTGGATCCGAAATTCCATCCGGAAAACATCTCTGAACTTGAACAATTATAAAAGATACATTTCATCGTTAAAATGGGCTGATTACAATCTAAAATCAATCAAAAGTCAATTGCACTTTACGTTAAAACATTCTCAGATACCAAAAGTGCGGTTTCACGAGCGTTTTAGGATTAAAAACTCCAATTTAAAGCGATTGAAGTGGTGCACCCAACCCCAGCCCCAACTTTTCGCAAATGGAATTATTAATCCTTTGGGGCTCTATCTGAGCTTATTTTAAGGCATAGACGTAACGACATATCACGTATAACGTAAAAAATCAGTTTAGAGCCTTGTAGGATATTTCATTCCAGACTAATACGCTCATTTGGATAAGGCAAAGTATGCTTCTTTCAATGAAGGATTCCATAATCCTTGGATGCTCTATTCTAGTGGAAAATTTTATTTTCGTGGTCTTAGGGACCCAAACCTTCCAAATAGTTAAATTCGAACTACTTAATGTCAAATAAACATACTCCAATCCTCAGTTCAAAAAGACTCAAACTCAAAAAGAAATCAGGAATAAGTAATTCCAAACTGCTCCCAGCTGGAAGATTTTTTATTTAGGAATAGAAAGTACATAAATGCTCCATCCTGCAAAATTTCAGTTCTAAAGCCACATTATATCAAAAGTTATTGCTCTTGGAATCCATAATCCATTTTCATTATGGAACCGTTTAATCCTAACGTGCTCCTAACTTTCAAAGGTTATAAGTACTAGCTTAGTTTCTCTAGAAGGCTCGGGAAAAAAGGAATGGAATCTTCAATCCTTTGCCGATCCCCTGATATCCAATTAAGAAAAGGCGCACTTTGTATTTGTTTTTAAAACGTGTTTTAAAAAACTTCACGTTTTCGCCAAAAGTGTAAAAAACACCGACTTAACAACTATGAACTTGACAACATCATTCAGGAAATCTTAGAGGACTCTCCGAACTCTGGATAACGGATGATCACAGGTGCTTTATTATCAAAAAGCATCAAAGTCAAACGGCAGCGTGTGAGAGAGTCACTTGATAGAGTAAATCCAAACAAACAATCATTGAGTAGAAGAATTACAAGAATGCGCGGGTCATGCATGCAAACTTTAAAATGAGCGAGGCAAGACGTGCCAACCTCGTTTCCAGACTGTTTTCGAAAAGATAGAATGTTTTAAAAAAGATAGTATCGTTTTAAAATAGATAGTATTGTTTAAAAAAAGATAGTATCATTACAAAAGATAGTATGTTTTTAAACGAAGATAGTATGTTTTAAACGAGAATAGTATTTTTTCAAACGGAAATAGTATTTTTTCAACGAAAATAGTATTTTTTCAACGAAAATAGTATTTTTTGAACGAAAATAGTATGTTTTAATCGAAGATAGTATTTTTTTAAAAAAAATAGTATGTTTTAAACGAAGATAGTATTGTTTTAAAGAGATAGTATTTATTTCCGCTTTGGCGCGCCATA